>NC_054708.1:56276765-56298633 GCF_016097555.1 Gigantopelta aegis | reverse complement strand
GGATGTTGATTGCGCGAACCGTGACCGAGAAAACAAACCGAACCAAAATGATAACGGTCACGTGATATACCAACATCTGTGACATTAAAATTAGATTGGACCTCGCTTGCTTAACGGTTTTTTCTCGACAACACGTTTTGTGAAAAAATGCAAAAAATGCATTTCGTGGTTTTACAAACATCAGGATTACCAAAAAGCACTTCAGGTGAATGGAAATGTGTATTCTAAATAATAAAATGTAAGTAAAGTGCAATTTCATTTGTGAAAAATGGGGTTTAATAGCGAAAAACAACGCCGTAATGGTTAACAAATAAACGTAACTAGGGTGTGTCCCTTTAAGACCTGCATCAATAAAATGTTGGTTTACAGTTGTACCTAGGAATGTCCATCTCAAAGCATGTGAATATTTAACAAATAAAATTAATTAAACTTTAGTTGATCTTTATTTTTAAATTATTATTTTTTAAAGTTTAATCTTTTATTTATTTTCTTAATATGCATTCAGATAAACAGCTGTGGATACAGGCTATTTTCCTTCACAACCTGTGTACCACGACAGTTATGTCAAAAGTCATGGTATGTGCTAGCCTTTCTGTGCATATATAAAAGATCCCCTGCTTCAGAATGTACTAACGGAAGAATGTAGCAGGTTTCCTCTCTAAGACTATATATGTATTTCAAATTACCAAATGTTTGACATTAACTAGCCATTGATTAATAAATCAATGTACGCTTGTGATATCGTTAAACATAGAAACTAACTGTGGGTACAATTGTTAGTGAAATTGAGTACGTTTATGAAAGGTGAGGCATTAAAGGCACTCAGTCACGAATGGCTGACCTAATTAATGGCCCAACAAAGTATTATCTGAAAATATATACATTTGATTTGTCCCTAAAAGTACTTTATTTAACCACCTACATAACAACCATAACCCACTTCTTATTGATATTTTGTAAAAATAATTGAATTATGTCGACGGTCCATAATTCAAAGAAAATTAATGTTTGACATTCAATAGCCGATGATTAATAAATCGATGTGCTCCAGTGGTGTGGTTAAACAAAAAAAGTTTAACATTAAATTTTGCTGTTCTTAGAAAAGCGTTAAAAATGTTCAGTACATGTAAATTGTTTACAAACAATAATAATAATAACAAGACATTTCCCATCATTAAAGGTATTAATCACCAAACAATATCAACCAAAGACTACAGGTATCACCCCCTCTCCACCTTCTCAAATAAAAAAAATTCGGAAGGAGACGACATGTCATACGTTGATTTATAGTCAACTGTGAAGCACACATCCGTTGGTCAGCAGTACACACGGTAAAATAATAAACAACAACAAAGGTTTTAAAGACTATATATGTGGCAACCTGTAATCAGCGGTCACCTGTCTAAAGCGGCCACTTTTATCCACTTGTGTGACCGCTTAAGACAGGTTTGTATTTGAAATACATTTCAGTAGTAAAAATGTACAGCTTATTTACACACAAAAAAAACACACACACACACACATTTAAACGTCGGAGATGACTTACAGTTAAAATAAAGTAAAATTTACACTACAGAGCACGGTATTGTCAGTCTGTGTATATAAATGCTGTGCTTGTTTCAGGTACCAGAGGGCATACTCGAAACACAGTAAGCATTGGTGTGTGTAGCCCAAAAAAGTAGAAAAAGAATACAAGTACATCCCAGAGATGATGACGATGACTCTAAATCTCTACATGTAGGACAAAACAATGAGAAACAGAGTGGAGATGTTGGAGACAGACTTGAGAAGAATCGCCTCTACAATTGCACCTATTGTCCCTCCACCAACATCAGAAAGTGGGAGCAGAAAGTGGATCATTGACTATATCTGTGCATTTGTATACTTTATGGCAATTTGACATTTTACACAAAAATTAAGAAATAAGGCCCCCACCTGCCAAAAGGTCCAACAGAAATAAAAGAGTGTTGAAGGAAAAAAATAGGCAATGCATTAAAACTGACTTTTGTTATTAAAAGTACGAGTACAGTGTACCTGTTGTTATCCATGGACATCAGGGATGTCATTATCAGGCTGCCCGTGGTTTTTCGCCGCTTGTCTAATCAGGGCTTCTATATTATGGATTTTGTCTCCAAATAATTTCGTACGTACGAAAAAATATTTTTTAGGAAATAAAATGAAAATTAACCTAGTACAAATATTAGAACGACCAGAAATAAGTTTAATATACAGCCACTAAAATTCGAAATATGTAAGTTTAATCGTAGAAACATTTTATTAGTCGATAACATCTTAAAACTTGCAGCAAACTCAGGAATGTCCCTTTAATTATGTGGACATTTTAGTCTTTGATGTGTTACCTGTATTAGCTATGCTTTATATCACGGATTTTTTTTTTTTTTAAAGGCTTGGGGGTAAAAAAAAAGAGGGTGAAGGTAGGAGAACTAAAATTTTAAAAAGCATCCATCACATTTTTAGAAACCCTGCTACCAACTAGCTTCAACTATGCCTGTTGGTCTAAATACTACGCATTACTGTTATAATTTGTTGTATTGTATTAAAAATAAAATGTAATCATTGTCAATCGCTCATGATTTGTATGTCTTATAATATGAAAACGTATGAATTAAATAAGTTAAAATTGCTTACACGTCTTTGTTTAAGTCTGATCTACATACTTGCCAAGTTTGGTGTGTAAGTGTTCTGTTGCTAAGTCCATTCTATTAAGAACACTTTTCATAACTTCTAACTGCAATTTTCTCAGAATCTAGTTTTCAAAACTTCCCATATTTGCCCGTGCATATTTGTTATATCTCCGCAACCATTCAAAATACATAAATAGGTTTGGGTTCAAAATGAAGCTGATGATCACAGGAATGGGAAGATATGTATAACTCAAAACTTGATATTCTTACTTAAGACCCGATTCGATGTGATGTGTCACAAATAACATTGTTTTATTGATTAAACTCACGTGGAATAGGAGTCTGTATTTATAGGTTCTTTTGTTTTAACGAATGTCACAGTGCTTGAATAAAGTCTACAGAGTGTCAGCAGAAAAGTAGTCTGTCACTGATCTCTCTGATTTTCGGGTGGTTCAACTCGTTAAAACACGTGTGGCTCATTGTGTATGAAGCCTCCAAAGAGGCGCAATTATTTCATAATACTTTGGGGTCCTAATTATTGGGAAACTGCTGTCATTGTTTAAAAGGTGACCACAGGCTAACAGAACTAATTACTACAAAAACCGTTCTTTTGTTCTTGAATTGGGTCCGAAATCCGGTTTCGGCAGAAACATTGTCATATATATATGCATATATATATAGTGGACTATCCAAACCGGCATTCTGCTAAACCAGCACAGCTTTAAAGTCCCATCCGATCGTGTATTCAAAATCTATATAACAAATCGTAAGATAAAATTATAGTGAATAAAAGGGAAATAACTCTTCTTAGTAAAACCCCGTTCTCACTTGAACGATTTTCTACGCGAATTCCGTGCGACCACCAAATCGTACAGGGCGTGCGGGAGTCGCACGGCAGTATGTTGATGATTCGCACACGTTGTAGGGGTGTCGTGTGTATTTCGGACATGTCGCATGCCGAGCGACATTTTTTAAATGTTTAAAATTATCGTATGGCTGTCTCTAGGTTCGCATTGGTCGCATAGAGGTTGCACAGCAGTCACACGGCAGTATGATAGGTCGCACGGGAGTCTTAAGGGAGCCGAGATGTGCGACTCCCAGCGGACCCCATGCGACTCCCGTGCTACATCCATCAGACTTCCGTGCAACTGTCGTGCAACCTGTGTAAATCGTATGCGAGCCCGGTGCAGAAAGGCAGTTGCACAAGTGAGACTGCGCGGGCGGGGGGTTAGGTAATTCGTACGGGAATCGCACGGCTGTACAATCTTTTAGTCGCACCGCAGTTGTACGAAAAATCGTTCAAGTGAGAACTGGGCTTTAGAAACAAAACATGGCCTTTGGCGTGTTGATGATCAATATTATGACTTGGTAGGATTGGCTTTTTTGTGACGATAATGATAATAACATACCTACTAAAAGTGTCATTTGGATGAATGAAATCGTAATGTGTGTCTTTGTCGCAATCGGTTACACTGTAGTTCGAGTCACCTCCAGCCCTCCCCTTATTGATATTGATATGTATACATATCAATATCAATAAGGCAATATATACATATCAATATCAATAAGGGAAGGGCAATAGCGCCTTTTAAAGTTTTAATTTACAAATGCTTACAAAGAAAGAAATGTTTTATTTATCAACGCACTCAACACATTTTATTTACGGTTATATGGCGTCAGACATATGGTTAAGGACCATGCAGATATTGAGAGGAAACCCGCTGTCGCCACTTCATGGGCTACTCTTTTCGATAAGCAGCAAGGGATCTTTTATATGCACCATCCCACAGACAGGGTAGCACATACCACGGCCTTTGATATGCCACTCGTGGGTCAAGCGCATCGAGCTACGTCCCGCCCCAAATGCTTACAAGTGCTCCCTTTTTTTTTCTTCTTTTTTTTTTCTTTTTTTTTGTAGGCTATATCTGCCCTACCAAGACAAATCCGTCCCTAGAATAGTGCCCTTTAAAAACGTTTTCAAAGTCATATCACAATGAAATATATGATAGCCGTGATACGAAGCAAAGTTGATTCTATGGCTTTTTCCCTGGTCAACGCTAAAATTCACGATTTAGTGATTGAGATCTAAGTGTAACGGGATTAAACTCTTCTAAATAATAATTTTGGGGTTATAAAACACGGTCTGAAAATGGGTAATTTTGCTGTGAAGATGCCAAGAGGAAAAAAAAATTGGGGGGGGGGGGGGGGGGGGGTTATAATACTATGCAAAATAATGCTTAATATTGTTTTAAAATTATTGTTTAAAAATAGCTAATTTTGCGTTTCAGATGGCAAGAAAAGGCATTTAAAGCAATCCAGTTTTTCAAATTTCCCCGTGAGGGCATGCCCCCGGACCCCCCTACAAATCTCGTGCTATGCTTAACAACGACCCTGATCATTAGCGCACCCCACTTTAATAAAAAAAAAAATGCTCCGACGGTCCTCATAGATCATATAATAGGATTTATTCATTCAGGAATAAATCTGGTTATTATAGCAACTGCCGTAATATTGGTCTGGTGTAACCAGTCGCTTAGAATGCAGTATAGTAGTTTTGTCAATTAAAAAACCAGTCTTATCTTTCAGCTATCTGGTTTGGAGAGACCAGTCTATTTTTTCCGGAAACGAGCCATCGAACAAAGATATCGGGGAATTGACAGGAGACGGATAACTAATTTAATCCTTTTTTTTCAGTTTTTATTGACAAATTTATGTGAAAACAAATGTTGGAATTATTATTAATCATGTTTTCGTATTAAATTAGGTTGGATGTTTGATTAATTTGAAGATTACGAAGGATTTGGAGCGAAACCTCGCTCGGAAATAAAATGGTGATTCTTTTGATTTCAAAAATTTAGACGTTAATGTATATTGATAAAAATTAACTGAGGTAATTAATAAAAAACCGAAACCATTTGAAATGATTTTTTAGATTAAACTTAAGTTAAACTTTGATGATAGGATCAATGTTGTCAAACACTTGTTTCGAAGACAAGGTACTTAATATTCAGCAACTGACAATTTTCAAGTGGGTTTATAGTGCACTCTGGGACACTTGACCAGCAGAAACACGCATCGATGTTATGCAAGGGCTTCATTAATCCTTGCATTGACAGATATTTGTTTTATCTCCGTCTGTCAGTTACTGAGATACGAGTGTGCAGATTATTGTGGTTTTCGCTTATATAAGCCTATCTATTCTGTTACTCCTTTATATCAGGTGTTCTCGAATGTCACATCTTTATCTGCGTAGCTTGGATATGTTTCTGTTGTATTCATAAAGACGCTGGTTTTAATTAGCTGTGTATAGTTTCAGTTATTATAGCTTCTGTTTTTTTTGCCGGTAAATGTCACATTACTTTCATCTTCCCACTGTGATTATCCATTTTGTTTTTCAAAAGTGTTTCTGGTATATTTGCAAGAGACTTCAAGTGTCGATGTTGATGACAGCACAAGGGTGAGTACCGTTCAGACTGGTTCCTAGACTGAAAGGTGAAACCTACACTACCCGTCCTGTACCGATTTAAAATCTGGATCAACTGTTCTGCGCCGATTCCAAAACCGAACTACTTGTTAATGTACTGATTTGGAATCTGCACGAACTGTTCTGTACCGATTTAAAAATGTACGACCTGTTTTGTATTGATTTGAGAATTGACTACTTGCACCTGTAAAGACTTTAAAAAAGGAACTACCCGTCCTACACCGATTTGAAATCTGAACATAAGAAAAATGTGAAATGGTGAAATAACTGAAACCAGAATCAATAATTCTGTGGAATTAACTGCCTCGACTACTGTAAACATATTCGGTGTCACTGCTTTTTGCAGCTATAGACGTTCATCTCAATGCATGTGTTGTGTCGTTGTTTTCATTAAACTTTAAAAAAATTTTTTAAAGTTTAATTAAAAGTTCAAATTATTTTAACACCTATTGAGATGAACATTCATAGATATCACTATATATTACATATACGTCTTGTTGTTTGTAAGACATGGAGCTAAACCCGCAACTTCGCCGAGACGCAACTGAGATAATAAAATAAATACTTTAGGTGTTTGGATTTAACAAGATACAGCCGAGACAAAAAAGAATACTGTTATGAGTTTGGAATTTAACAAGATACAGCCGAGACAATAAAGGAAAAAAATGTTAACACGATGCAGCCGAGACAATAAAACGATACTGTTTTTATTGATTTTGAAAATTGACTACTTGCACCTGTAAAAGAAAACTCTTTATGGGTTACCCGTCCTACACCGATGCAGCCGAGACATAAGAAAAAGGAAAAACTTATGCAGCCGAGGAATTAAAAGAAAACTGTTTATGGTGTTAACACGATGCATGGTGTTGATGCCGAGACAATAAAAAGAAAACTCTTTATGGGTTTGGCGTTAACACGATGCAGCCGAGACAATAAAAGAAAACTCTTTATGGGTTTGGCGTTAACACGATGCAGCCGAGACAATAAAAGAAAACTCTTTATGGGTTTGGCGTTCACACGATGCAGCCGAGACAATAAAAGAAAACTGTTTATGGGTTTGGCGCCGAGACAATAACACGATGCAGCCGAGACAATAAAAGAAAACTGTTTATGGGTTTGGCGTTAACACGATGCAGCCGAGACAATAAAAGAAAACTCTATGGGTTTGGCGTTAACACGATGCAGCCGAGACAATAAAAGAAAACTCTTTATGGGTTTGGCGTTCACACGATGCAGCCGAGACAATAAAAGAAAACTGTTTATGGGTTTGGCGTTAACACGATGCAGCCGAGACAATAAAAGAAAACTGTTTATGGGTTTGGCGTTAACACGATGCAGCCGAGACAATAAAAGAAAACTGTTTATGGGTTTGGCGTTAACACGATGCAGCCGAGACAATAAAAGAAAACTGTTTATGGGTTTGGTGTTGACACGATGCAGCCGAGACAATGAAGAAACAAATACTTACTATGTTTGGTGTTAACACGATACAGCCGAGACAATAAAGGAAAACTATTTCTGGGTGGTGTTGACAAGATACAACAGTGACAATAAATGACAAATACTTTGTTTGATGTTAAAAAAATACAGCCGAGACAATAAAGGATACATACTTGAGGTGTTTGGTGTTGACAAAATACAGCCGAAACAATAAAGGAAAAATAGTATTAAAATCTTAAATCGACCACGCATTAGGCGAACGCTATACCATATTGGCTACATCCCGTCCTCAAATAAAAATGAGAATATAAACGCCTACGTTATTTAATTAACAATCAACCGAGAGCTATTAATTAATTTGGGCGTTCATTATCTCATTTTTATTTGAGGGCGGGACAATCAACCAACAGCTATTTTAACAGAAAAAGGTCACAGTCGCTTTGTTGTGAAGAGTGCTTGGATAGGCTCTGCAAGAACTTATTTTTTCGGAATCTAACGACAACAAATTGTTGAGAAACGGTAATATGAAAGTTGATAAAAAATTTAATATATACTCTTCAAAAAAAGAAACGCAAAAGGGTACAAATGGGTTATAACTCCGATTTTATGTTTCCTACCGGTTCATGCTTTGTGAATATAAGGTCATTGCATGTCCCAAACACATTCCCACGGTTACATTCGATAAAACGCAGCTACTGTACAATAAAGTTCCAAAATGTGAATATTCGCAAAAACGCAGCCACGTGCAAACCATGTCACCACTGCACGTGCGTTGTCTGCACGTGCAACATGAACACCGACAGTATAAAAGTGCAGGGTGTTCGCTTGCCTGGCCTCTGTATCTGGCCGACAGTTGACAATCCAGGACATGCCACGTCTCAGTGAACCGCAGAGAAACAATGCCATCGGCCGACTAGACGCAGGCGAATCCAGAACGGCCGTTGCCAGGGCATTCCATGTGTCCCCAAGCACCATCTCCAGACTGTGGGACCGTTACCAGCAACATGGATCAACACGTGACCTCCCTAGATCCGGTCGACCACGGGTCACTACCCCCGGGCAGGACCGCTACATCCGGGTACGCCACCTTCGGGAACGATTGACTACTGCCACCTCCACAGCCGCAGCAATACCAGGTTTGCGCAGGATATCCGACCAGACCGTACGGAACCGCCTACGTGAGGTAGGAATTCGTGCCAGACGTCCAGTTCGAGGTGTCATCTTAACACCACAACACCGTCGACTCCGACTGCAGTGGTGCCAGATTCATCGACAATGGCCTCAACTGCGATGGAGACAGGTGTGGTTCAGTGACGAGTCCCGATTTCTGCTCCGACGTCATGATGGAAGATGTCGCGTGTATAGGCGTCGTGGTGAACGTTATGCGGCAAACTGCGTGCAGGAAGTGGACAGATTCGGCGGGGGTAGTGTCATGGTGTGGGCAGCCATCTCACACACTGGCAGAACTGACCTGGTCCACGTGCAGGGCAACCTGAATGCACAGGGCTACATTGACCAGATCCTCCGGCCACACATCGTTCCAGTTATGGCCAACGCCAACGCAGTGTTCCAACATGACAACGCCAGGCCTCACACAGCACGTCTCACAACGGCTTTCCTACAGAACAACAACATTAATGTCCTTCCTTGGCCATCGAAATCACCGGATTGGAACCCAATTGAGCATCTATGGGACGAGTTGGACCGACGCCTCCGACAGCGACAACCACAGCCCCAGACCCTGCCCGAGCTGGCAGCAGCCTTGCAGGCCGAGTGGGCCACCATCCCCCGGGACGTCATCCGTACTCTGGTTGCTTCAATGGGCAGGCGGTGCCAAGCAGTTGTCAACACACGCGGAGGCCACACCCGGTATTGACTCCAGATGACCTTGACCTTGGTGGTGTGTCCTATCACTTACTCACAATGGACTAGAGTGAATTGTGAACAATCCTGCAACATTTGGTAATTATCGGACTCACCATTCAATAATTAAATCAATTCTCCAAATGTTACGACAATGTGGTTTTGCGTTTCTTCTTTTGAAGAGTATATATGCATTAAGCCATACCGGTTCTGGAGCCTATTTCACTAAACATCGTAAGTTACGTTTTGAACGTAAACGTAAATCTACGATTCTTATTACTATTATAGTTCAACAAATATAGTTAGAAGAGCCCATATTTCATTTTCTTTTGTCTTTAAAATACTCCAGCTTCCGTAATGATGTAAGTTTCTGCGTGAAATTGATGCCAAACACACGTAAACGCACGGCCGGTGTAACTGCTAGTAGCAGACGTAACTTACGATGTTTTGTGAAATAGGGCCCAGATACCAGTGTTTTTATGTGTAAAATTAATTTGAGAATTGTTTTTAAAAAAAAGCATTTGAAAATTTACAATGGATTTCTACTAGTACGTATAGTTTATTAGCTTTAAGCCTCCCGTCTCATATGCATACATTTTATATACAAATCAACATTTGACAAGTGGTGCATAATTGGAGAATGGACAGTTAAATATGTTGAGAACGTAAACATAATGCATTTTTAAGATATTTACCAATACTACATAATTCTTGTCTGTTTTGAACAGACAATAATTGCACAAGTTTAAACACGGATGGTTTGCGCCAGTAGTATTTCTTAATACATATTGGACTTCATTGCATGTACAATGGACATTTCAAAATAAAGTAACATTTCCGTTGCGACCTTTCAATACCATAATATCTATCTTGTTCAACAAACAACTGGTGAGATGAAACACGAAATTTTAATATAATACATTATATCTAGGAGAGTTTTCTAGCATAATCTCTCTCTCTCTCTCTCCTCTCCTCTCTCTCCTCTCCTCTCCTCTCCTCTCCTCTCTCTCTCTCTCTCTCTCTCTCCTCTCTCTCTCTCTCTCTCTCTCTCTCTCTCTCTCTCTCTCTCTCTCTCAAAGTTGTCAGTTAACGTATTTGTACACTTTTTAAAAATGTCTCAGTACTATTGATATGTTGATTATACCAAATATTTCCAAAACCTAGTGATAAAAGTAATTTTTAACACGGTAACGCCAGCTGGAACTATTCTGACATTCTAGCATATCATCATATAGTGATTTCAAAATACATGTAGTTATTTGTTTCTAAACCTTTCAACCATGACTTAACTAATCTTATTTTTCGAACAATATACAAAGGAAATATTCCAAGTTCTGTTAGTACTACTACATTTGATGTGCTTCGTTTGACATTAAAAATTATTTTACAGAAATCCATATGAACTTTTTCAACATCATGAGCGGGATGAAAACTCCATACTTCATAACCATAATTCAAAACACTAGAAAGATAGGCATCAAAGACATGTAACGTCGTTTCCTTATTAAGTGATAACCTATTACATAATCCTAAAATAGGCCATATACATTTTCCGCCTAGAGATGCAATTACCCAATGTACGGTGTATTATGATATAATGCTACTGACCTACATTTCGTAAAACAAGCCCCAGTGATTGACAGTTGTACTTTTTACTTTAATTTTTTTTTTTATTGTTTTAATGTGTAGGCATGTACTGCATTATTTGCCCAAAACACTGTTCAAGGCCACCAAAAGTACCTGTCGGAAAGTGTGTTTGGGTAGATCTTCCTTGTATGACGTTAGTCACACAGAGCATTATACAGCACAGTAAGTGCACTTCAGAGGGAGACATCATTAGTTTTAACAACAAAGGATGGAGGCATGGAACAGTATTTCCAAAACGTTGATAGAGCGCATCATATCTAAAGAATATGTTGGGGGTTTTATAGGTTTAAAAAAATATATATTTAGGGTTTTTGTATGCGGCGAGAAATTACTCACACGACAAACTTCATTCCGCTCGCAGAACAGGTGATACAGATGGGATGCGAGTATCTGCGAGACATTCGGATAGGTGGGAACGCGAAGTACACCATTACGCCAATTCAGGGCGACCAACCTAATGAAAATGTTTTCTGGAATTTTCTGATATTTTCATTTTAAGTGTGAAAACGGCATTTTCATAAAAGTAATTTTAACAGGGCAAAACATATCAACTTTGACATATATTTGCAAAATTACAATACAAATGCGTATATAATTATTTGTAATGTGAATTGGAACTTTCCCATAAAATGACCCTCCCCCCACACCAAAAATCATCAACAAGTTCACACAAAAACTCCATCGCAACAGAAGCGATGTCGGCCCCGTAGGAACATAACTATGATATTTAAAATATCTTTAAAATGAATACATAAACTATTCGAGTATAAAAAAACAAAGAAATTTTTCATATATGCCTTCAGTTTACTCGACATTCTCATTGGTCGGCTTTTAACAATAGTAATGGCACAAAACTAGACAACATGGAGCTCATGTTGAAATGAGTGATAACGATATTTAATTCTAAGAATGTAGAACATAATAAGAATTAGTTGCTTAAAGGGACATTCCTGAGTTTGCTGCACGTTTTAAGATGTCGACTAACAGAGACATTTTAACGATTGTAATTACATATCAAATATATTTTTCTGCATAAAATATTAGTGGCTGTATTTTAAACGTGTTTCTGATCGTTCTAATATTTGTACTAGGTTAAATTTCATCTTATTTCCTAAAATATAGTTTTTTCGTACGTACGAAATTATTTGAAAATAAAATCCAGTTTGGGCTTCTGACAAATATTAAGACGACCAGAAACACACTGAATATACAGACGCTGATATTCTAAACAAGAAACTGTATTTAATATGTAAGTTTAATCGTAGAAATATTTTATTAGTCGGAAACATCTTACAATGCAGCAAACTCAGGAATGTCCCTTTAAACAAAGAAATTCGGGTGAATTTGAAAAGAATTCCGGATATTTGGCATCAAGTATGGAATTCCGAGTACGTGATGAATATTCCGGAAAGTTGGTCGCCCTGCCAATCCAGCTATTTTTCTTTGAAGCTTGGCGAAACTACCGACGTGTCCGTGAAAAAGCAGTTAACCATGTATGCACGTTTCATCAAGGATGGCAATCCTATAACAAATTTACACATGGTTGAAATGCCCGATGGAAAGGCCGAAACAATCTTCAATAAAGTTACCGATTTTTGCAGTGAAAATTAACTGAATAATAACAAAAAAAACTGGTGACCTTTGGTAATAACGGTGCAAGTGTATCTTAGGCAAAAAAGAGGGTGTCTTGGCGCTTTTCAAACGTGACATTCCATCATTGATATCAAATCACTGTGTAGCTCATCGGCTGGCGTTGGCAGTGTCACAGAGTGCCAACAAAATTATTTACCTAAAGAATTTTAAGGCAACTATTACAGTTATCGAAATTCTATTCTAACACTTCTGTGAGAATGGCTGGACTTGAGGAAATTCAGGTATGTCATATTTTGTTTGATTTACATAAAACACTGCTATTTGTTTATATCTGATTTATTTTCATGGACAATGTTATGGTCTGGTTATATTGTGTGTGGTTTTTAAACGTTTTACATATGTATAGAGAAATATTCATATACATGTAGTAATATCAAACTCATTTACGTAAATTTTGTAATATAATTAAGGAAGGGATGTTTTATTTAATAAAATGTCTGACACATTTTACTTATGGTTATGTGATGTAAGAAATGTGATTAAGGACCACACAGATATTTAGATAAGAAAACCGCTGCCAACCAAGAAATGGGCTATTAATAAACATGCTAAAAACAAATGACTTGCTGCCAATTATTTTTCACATGGTGTTAAATGACCCACATCTGAGACTGGTTAGAGCTATCGACACACGATGGCTTTCTCACGAGGCAGCTGTAAAAGCTCTTCTGCTCAAATCAGTTTATACAAGTCTTAAAAGAGAGGTATAGTATTTTGTCCATTTGTCATAATTGATAATTGATTTTTATTGTTTCACTACAAGACAAATATGATGTAATTGAATGACAAAAACAAATATCAAACACGAATTCTTTTTTTTTACATAATGTTTTTTTTTTTTTTTTACAGGCATCCGAACGACATTGACTATCAGGTGAAGACAGAAAGTACAATACTATTTTACAGTTTTATTAACAACCGTCTTGTTTTTTTTGTTTTTTTCCAGAGATCTGAGTTAGACTTTGCCTGTATGAAATCACACCTTCAAGGAACCACAACTGCAATCAAATCAAAGTTGGTTGCTGGATCCGGAAAGCTTCTGAAAGTTATCCGGGATAAGATGCAAGATCAAATCCCCGTGCAGGATAAACTGTCTCCTGTGACTGAAAAACCGGAAGAAGCATTTACAAAACAGGTGTGTATAAAGCATTACAAGATTAATGTCAGCAAAAACTGATTTGTTTTTAATTATTCTATTTTTCTGAAGACTGAATTGAATGTTTGTAATGTTTTGAATTATTAATTATATTTTTCATATCTTCTATCCATTACTCAATGGAGTCCTGGAACAGTTAGAAACAAGGTTCCTCGACAGTGACTTCCTGGAACACTACAAGGTGTTTGACAGATCATTCTGGCCAGAAGATTGTGGTGGAATTGTAGACTACCATGGACAGGAAGACATTAAGATAATGCTAGTTTTAAAATCACAATCAAATATTTAAATACGTTGTTGACTTACATCACCATATCAATTGTGTTAATTTGTTTTTCAAATATATATTCCAGGCCTTGGCAGCTCACCTGCCCTTCACAGATGTAGAAGAATGGACGGAGTTTCAGTAAGTGGCTGTTTTTGGCAACATGCGAGAAGTCTCCATACAGTGATGATCAAGCTATTTGATACTTCTTTGGCACAGGGCTATCCAAACCTCAGCAAAACTGCTTCAGTTGGACTGGTCATTCCTGTGTCTACGGCTGATTGTCAGCGTGGGTTTAGTACCCTAAACAGAGTAAAAACTGACCTGCGAGGATCACTGCTAGCTGACAACCTCAACAGTTTATTAGCAGTGACCATGGATGGAAACACCCAAGAAGACTGACTTTAAAGGGACATTCCTGAGTTTGCTGCACTTTTCAAGATGTTATCGACTTTTTAACGAATGTAATTACATACCAAATATACTTTTTCTGTATACAACATTAGTGGCTGTATATTACACGTGTTTCAGGTTGTTCTAAAATTTGCACTAGGTTTTCATTACCCTTGATGCCAATATGGCTGGACACCTAACAAAATACATCTTTATTGACAGTGGATAAAAAAGACACACTTTCGTATCACCATTTAATTAAGGGATGGTCCAGCTTCATATTGCGTCAAAAAATCTGAACTAGAACATGCCAAAAATTGCAATGAACGGATGGAATGAATGAATGAATGAATGTTTAACGACACCCCAGCACGAAAAATACATCGGCTATGGGGTGTTAAAATATGGTAAAGACAAAACTAAAGTGATTAGCAACATCAATATAAAAATTCAAAAGTTAAATAAAAACACACTGTAAAGATAATGGACGGACGGAGAAACTAGAACTAGAGGTTTTGGCGTAGCAGACAAAGATAATCCTAAACCAACCGAACAATCCATTGATGTGACGATAGGTGTTAGACTATAGATACAATTGGTGCAGCTGTAAAATGGTCCGATATCGTCATTGTACACTGAGTGAGGAGATTTGAACAAGGTAAAACCTATCCGATCATAGTGAAGTTCTCTTCTAACATTCACAAGGTAATACACATGCCACGAAAGCTCAAGGGACCCGTTATTGGGATTAGTGAAGACCTTACCTTACTGCAAAAAACAAACAAAAAAACATGGCCCACTCAAAACAACTTCCAAGTTCATTAAAAGGTATCTGTTGCTTGGACAAAAGACACGACATTTTGTTGTTATTAAAAGCAACAACAAAGTTATTCAAGTGAACCCAGCCGTGTTTCTCAACGATGGAGCTCCGATTCGGAAACTGACAAAGACAACGACTAATCCAGGCATGCTTTGTATTTGTGTGACCTCTGTTCTTTGTGACGCAGCATACTTCACTTCTCGTTTAGACGCTGCGAACTGTGTCCAGAAAGACTGATAATGTGTTGCATTTATTTCATGACACATTTATTTTTCCTCGTTTCGCATAATTTAACGTTGGTTGTATCTTTTAACGTTATTTGTATTCACCCCTGCGCGTGCTGTAACCTCACCGTGGTGCAGGGGTGTAACATTCTCTTTGAGAATGGCCAATACAGCACAAAATTGAAGTTTTGAGTAATATTCAGTATCCGTAAAATTCTGTGATATTTGTGTTTTTGCACAGTTCTTTACACTATTTTTGAATTTTTATATTGATGTTGATCATCACTTTATTTATTTGCATTACCATAGTTTGACACCCAATAGCCGATGTATTTTTCGTGCTGGGGTGTCGTTAAAACATTCATTCATTCATTCATTCATTCATTATTTGTATTCAAATACATTGATTGGTTGATTCATTAATTCTTCACTAACTCACTCATTCATCAATTAAAAAACAATTTACTTGCTCTTTCAGTCAGTTATATTCTCGATCATCAATTAAAAAACAATTTACTTACTCTTTCAGAGTCAGTTATTATATTCTCGTTTCTCTTGTCTCTTTTTATCGTAGTAGTGGTTGGTGGTAGCGCTGCTGATGGTAATAATAATGTCAAATATCCGTGTTATTTATTGATTATTATTATTATTAGGTTCCCAAGCTTTTTCGGCTAGGAACCTTTTGTTTTTTTCCTGGGATTATTACTATTTTTTTTTTATTATTATTTTTTTTTTTTTTTTTTTGCCTCCGTTGTGTCATCTGGTAAGAACGGTTCTGGGCCGATTTAGATGACATTTGGTAGATATTTGGGTACTTCGGGGAGGGGAGAATTGATTGTATTAAAAATGACATGTATAGGTTATGTGTTTTGGCCTCAATCGAGAATTTTGTAGTATTTTGTATTTTATATATTTTTGTGCCATCTATTGTGTCATTTTGTAAAAAAACAAACAAATTCTGGGCCCATATAGCTGAAATTTGGTAAGTAGGTAGTTAGGCCACCAATGGGAGTGATTGTATTGTATTAAAACAGATGTGTATAGGTTATGTGTATTGGCCTCTTATCTCGAATTTCGGACAGTATGTCAGTTTCTACAAAATGTACAAATAAAACCTCTTGAAATGTAGATTTAATTTCTACTGACTATCTGCATAAAAAGTACTGAAATGTTGAATTAATCGGCGGCTTTCTTCCGGGGGATTTGGTATTTCTAATGTTAAGTCCGGGCCCTGTTAGGATTTTTTGTTGTCAGGTTACACCAATATTGTAATCTACTCTTTAGAACTGTCAATTTACTTCTCTTTTTTTCTCTGATAGATTTTATAAATGAAAATTGCACATATTTGCGCAGTTTGTCTCTTTAAATCTTGTCGGCTGGGACCGGCCTCGGTGGCGTCGTGGTAGGCCATCAGTCTACAGGCTGGTAGGTACTGGGTTCGGATCCCAGTCGAGGCATGGGATTTTTTATCCAGATACCGACTCCAAACCCTGAGTGAGTGCTCCGCAAGGCTCAATGGGTAGGTGTAAACCACTTGCACCGACCAGTGATCCATAACTGGTTCAACAAAGGCCATGGTTTGTGCTATCCTGCCTGTGGGAAGCGTAAATAAAAGATCCCTTGCTGCTAATCGGAAGAGTAGCCCATATAGTGGCGACAGCGGGTTTCCTCTCGAAATATGTATGGTCCTTAACCATATGTCTGACGCCATATAACCGTAAATAAAATGTGTTGAGTGCGTCGTTAAATAAAACATTTCTTTCTTTCTTTCTTTAAATCTTTGAAAGTGACAGAAATAAATCTGTGTTAGAATTAAAGGAGACCGGACACCAAACCATATATACGGCGTAATGAATTGTTTGCCGTCATAAACCACAACACGCAACTACCGCGCTCCCCTTATTGACTAAGTTAAGCGTGCCAGTCTTGGTTGGGGTTTTTTTTTTTTCTCGCCGATTTCCGATGTTTGCCGGAAACTGTCGACAATTGAGGAGCTAGAACCGTGACGTCATCGATGAGAGGAAAACTGAAGAAACTACCAAGCAGCATGGACGAACTTAGCAATTCGAGTGACGAAGAATTGTGTCCAGCTTGTGCTAATGGCATCAAACCGTATCAGTTTGAACCACTTATCAGAGACTTTGTCCCTAATCCTGGAAATGTTGTCTTAGACGAAAATTCGGATGAATCAACTGCCGACGAAGACAAGGAAGCCACACGGTCATAGACTAGCATACAAGCATTTTTTTAAACAATTTTTATGACATTTTTAATGTAAACTGAAGCAAATGGACCTAATTAGAAGAAAAGCACACAAAATTTAATATTTCATCATAAATCTTGTTCAGCATAGATGTAAATATGACACGTCAGTGGATATTCCATAGGGCGATTTCGCAAATTTGCAAAAAGCGTCCCCTCTTCATCAAAGCAAGATATAATAATTTAACAAAAAACTTTGTTCTCTTAACTAGTTACCCTCCAAGTTTTAATGTGTTTGGGTTAAACCGTGTATTTTTAATTATTAAGAAAATGTGTTACCAGTCTGCCGAAACTGTCCACAGCCGGGTACAGAAACACAGAAATGTTGGGAAATATTATACTGTTGCCACATACTGACAATCACTTTACAACTAATATGTCTTATCGACAATATTATTATGTAGTCTTTGCATTTATTAATATAAAATACAACAGACCCGTAGGAACTGGGGAGGGGCGGGCCTAGGGGCTTGTTCTGCACCACACACTCTAGGATGAAAATGTATGTTTTAAGTTTTCACTACTTTGCATAAATAAAGATGATATAAAGATAAAAATCTAGTTTGTATCCCTCACTAGAGACTGTATTCCCCCTCCCCCCCCCCCCCCCCCCCCACACACACACACACACACCTCAAATATCGTTCCTACAGGCCTATACAAATGTAGATACTATGTAGAGGGTGAGGTTAGGAACCAGTTCCTTTTACCTTTAGGATTTTGTAATCATGATTTCAAACCAACTGTTTCAGGTAATTTGCTCCACATACTGACATAAAACACATTTGTTATATATTGGAATAAAATAAAAATAATTACAATATATCCAGTGTTATTTTCTTTAATCATTCATGGAGGAAGAAGGAAGTCCTGATGAAAATATATTACAGGTAAAACAAAATAATATATGATGCTTATTCCATGTGGTAACTATTGTTAATTTTGGTTTAAATTGCTAGATGCCAAAAGTGATTAATTATATTATTTTATGGTAACAGTCGAAAATTAGACGACCAATTGTTTCAACCTCTGCCAAAGGTACCAGGTTTTCTGCCAGAAAATAATTTGAGGGTACGTAATAAAACAGGCCCGTAGGAACGGGGGGGGGGGGGGGGGGGGCTCCATTTGTGAGCTTTTCTTTATCACATTAAGTTTTGCCATTGTAACCAAAATCTGATGTAGAGTTTATATATACACATTAATTTCTGAGATTATTTAGTACATACATGTAAGTTTACCCTCCGCACCCTCTGGCAAAAACCCAGGGTAGGTATTAAAATAATTATTTGGTGTAGAGTATTTTTAATATGACATACAGAAAGCATTGAAAAGTACAATTTGATTATGCTTTAATAATCGACATTAGCTTTAAAACTAATTAACCATCATTCCTTCTGGCCACAGTACATATGTTGTTCCAGCCAAAGTGTTAGCATTTTAATTTTAATGACAATATACTGAACTGACTATAATCATTGTTAACTAACGTAATAATTCACGTTTTGAAGGTGTTTTGTTATAAGGTTAACAAACCAACTAGATCAAGAGACGTTAGTATGGAGTTGTTATGGGCTGTCGGTGAAAATTAATTTGGTAATTATAGGTAAATAAATGTGAAGTTTAAATATTCGTATGTGAACAAATTGCAATACCTTTATTTAATGTATATCTTAAGTACATACTTGTTTTAATTTGCACATTGTAAATGTACCATAACCTGCTGTATTTAGTTGGTGTAAAGCCCGTTCGATGACAATAATGCGTCCATGTTTTAAAACAACTTTCGTTTTTTTTGGAAATCGAAACCATGATGTTGGCCGTTTCTTGGGATGCATTGCTGTTACTGTTGCAGTTAAACACTGCGCAGTTAACCATCATATAATTACGTCGAAAGTATATAATAACACTAATTATCTTGTAAATTAAATTTCCGATAAACCTGGAGACAAAAAAAAGAAAACAAAAGACGACTAAAAGGCACAACCAAAGAATCAACAGGTATACCGGTATTGCTTGGCAACTCTCACCGATGACGTTTTTCCTCGCTTTCGTTCAGATCTATGCATAATCCCGCCCACTTCTGTTTTTACCCCAAAGCTAAGACGCGCAGCTGACCGGTGCCTCGCAGCGTGCCGGGCGTTAGAGTAATGCGGTCTTTGACGCTAACTTAATCCATTACACACTACATGTCTTTTGGTGTCCGGTCTCCTTTAATCACTCACTGCTTTATCAGTGTGTTAAATATGACACAAATGCAATATTTGTTAAAGGGAAATTCCTGAGTCTGCTGCATTGTAAGATGTTTTCGACTAATAAAATATGTTTACGATTAAACTTACATATTAAATATATTTTCTTGTTTAGAATATTAGTGTCTGTATATTCAATGTGTTTCTGGTCCTCTTAATATTTGTAAGAAGCCCAAACTCGATTTTGTCTTCAAATAATTTCGTACATACGAAAAAATAATATTTTAGGAAATAAAATGAAATTTAACCCATTACAAATATTAGAACGATCAGAAACACGTTCAATATGCAGCCACTAATATTTTAGAAAAATATATTTTACATTAAATAAAGTCGCTAAAAAGTCTGTTAGTCGATAACATCTTAAAAATTGCAGCAAACTCAGGAATGTCCCTTTAATATTGCAAGACAAAATAAAACAGCACTACTAAAATACAATCTGAACGCATGGCTAGCATTACTGAAGTCATCTGTTCAAAGACTGATGACACGAGTGAGTTTACGGTCAATACATTGTGATTTTTGTGCGCGAGAGGTCACACTCGTTCTTAAAGGAGCAGTTTGTTGTTTGTAAAGAAAGTTCTGGAGCGATTTGGCTGATTTTTTTGGGTAATTGAATAGGTGAGTGTGTGTGCGTATATGTGGGTTGGTGTGTGGAGAGGGCGCACTTGTTGCTATAATAAAAGAACGCACAAATAATGTCTGAGTAATACACAACGAGTATAGTTTGGGAATCCGTCATTACCGATTGCGGTTATATTTATTATTATAATTATTATTGCTACTACTACTACCACCATTACTGCCACTGCTGCTGCTATTGCTACTATTAGTTATATAGACGTTGCAGTGGTACTGTAGTTGTTGCGATGTTAATAGTATGAAATAGAGACAGTATAGTAATATATTTGGCAGCTGTAGTACTACCAACATCTCTGCAATTAATTAATTTATTTATTTATTCACTCATTCATTTTTTTTTCCTGCTGGTTTCCCTATTTACATCATCTAAATATCAACGACCTTATTTAGATATTGTTTTTCTTTGAAAAGGATTAATAGCTACTGCTGCTCTGTTTGGTATTGGATGGTAAATGTGTACATATGTAAAGCATGTACATGGTTTGGTGTATAATGTGTGTGTGTGTGTGTGGGCGCGCGTGTGTGTGTATGGGCGTGTGTTACGAAGGATAAATATAATAGTGTGTGTTTTGTAATAGGTAAATTATGATTACCATAACATCATCACCATAGTTGTTTGTTTGGGGTTGTTTTGGGTTTTTTTTGGGGGGGGGGGGGGGGGGTGTATTTAGTTTTTGTTGTTTTTGGGGTGGGGTTTTTGTTGTTTGTTTTGTGGGGTTTTTTGTTGTTTTGTTTTGTTGTTGTTTGGGTTGGTTTTTTTTTTTGTGTTTGTTTGTGTTGTTTTTTTTTTGTTTTTTTTTTGGGGGGGGGGGGGGGGTAGCGAATGCTTACAGGCATCGAATGGATGTGGGACATACATACAATTTCAGAATTTATTCTAGAATTAAAAGCGTATTCAGCATTATACATTTTTTATTGTGAAAACGTTCACTGAAATGTCTGGGACTAGGGAATTTGAATCTTAGACATATGGGTTACTTTTTAAATGTCTTAATGGTAACATTGTTTCTATACTTTCTTTTGCGTTATTTCTTAATTATTATTTACCAACTAATACCTTTGTTGTCAAGCTGTTGTTACTTTGTAAATTGCACTGTTCTTAACATTATTAGGTTAAATACTGTC